>NC_088691.1:0-5000 GCF_028017835.1 Emys orbicularis
AACCCTAACCCTAACCCTAACCCTAACCCTAACCCTAACCCTAACCCTAACCCTAACCCTAACCCTAACCCTAACCCTAACCCTAACCCTAACCCTAACCCTAACCCTAACCCTAACCCTAACCCTAACCCTAACCCTAACCCTAACCCTAACCCTAACCCTAACCCTAACCCTAACCCTAACCCTAACCCTAACCCTAACCCTAACCCTAACCCTAACCCTAACCCTAACCCTAACCCTAACCCTAACCCTAACCCTAACCCTAACCCTAACCCTAACCCTAACCCTAACCCTAACCCTAACCCTAACCCTAACCCGAACCCTAACCCTAACCCTAACCCTAACCCTAACCCTAACCCTAACCCTAACCCTAACCCTAACCCTAACCCTAACCCTAACCCTAACCCTAACCCTAACCCTAACCCTAACCCTAACCCTAACCCTAACCCTAACCCTAACCCTAACCCTAACCCTAACCCTAACCCTAACCCTAACCCTAACCCTAACCCTAACCCTAACCCTAACCCTAACCCTAACCCTAACCCTAACCCTAACCCTAACCCTAACCCTAACCCTAACCCTAACCCTAACCCTAACCCTAACCCTAACCCTAACCCTAACCCTAACCCTAACCCTAACCCTAACCCTAACCCTAACCCTAACCCTAACCCTAACCCTAACCCTAACCCTAACCCTAACCCTAACCCTAACCCTAACCCTAACCCTAACCCTAACCCTAACCCTAACCCTAACCCTAACCCTAACCCTAACCCTAACCCTAACCCTAACCCTAACCCTAACCCTAACCCTAACCCTAACCCTAACCCTAACCCTAACCCTAACCCTAACCCTAACCCTAACCCTAACCCTAACCCTAACCCTAACCCTAACCCTAACCCTAACCCTAACCCTAACCCTAACCCTAACCCTAACCCTAACCCTAACCCTAACCCTAACCCTAACCCTAACCCTAACCCTAACCCTAACCCTAACCCTAACCCTAACCCTAACCCTAACCCTAACCCTAACCCTAACCCTAACCCTAACCCTAACCCTAACCCTAACCCTAACCCTAACCCTAACCCTAACCCTAACCCTAACCCTAACCCTAACCCTAACCCTAACCCTAACCCTAACCCTAACCCTAACCCTAACCCTAACCCTAACCCTAACCCTAACCCTAACCCTAACCCTAACCCTAACCCTAACCCTAACCCTAACCCTAACCCTAACCCTAACCCTAACCCTAACCCTAACCCTAACCCTAACCCTAACCCTAACCCTAACCCTAACCCTAACCCTAACCCTAACCCTAACCCTAACCCTAACCCTAACCCTAACCCTAACCCTAACCCTAACCCTAACCCTAACCCTAACCCTAACCCTAACCCTAACCCTAACCCTAACCCTAACCCTAACCCTAACCCTAACCCTAACCCTAACCCTAACCCTAACCCTAACCCTAACCCTAACCCTAACCCTAACCCTAACCCTAACCCTAACCCTAACCCTAACCCTAACCCTAACCCTAACCCTAACCCTAACCCTAACCCTAACCCTAACCCTAACCCTAACCCTAACCCTAACCCTAACCCTAACCCTAACCCTAACCCTAACCCTAACCCTAACCCTAACCCTAACCCTAACCCTAACCCTAACCCTAACCCTAACCCTAACCCTAACCCTAACCCTAACCCTAACCCTAACCCTAACCCTAACCCTAACCCTAACCCTAACCCTAACCCTAACCCTAACCCTAACCCTAACCCTAACCCTAACCCTAACCCTAACCCTAACCCTAACCCTAACCCTAACCCTAACCCTAACCCTAACCCTAACCCTAACCCTAACCCTAACCCTAACCCTAACCCTAACCCTAACCCTAACCCTAACCCTAACCCTAACCCTAACCCTAACCCTAACCCTAACCCTAACCCTAACCCTAACCCTAACCCTAACCCTAACCCTAACCCTAACCCTAACCCTAACCCTAACCCTAACCCTAACCCTAACCCTAACCCTAACCCTAACCCTAACCCTAACCCTAACCCTAACCCTAACCCTAACCCTAACCCTAACCCTAACCCTAACCCTAACCCTAACCCTAACCCTAACCCTAACCCTAACCCTAACCCTAACCCTAACCCTAACCCTAACCCTAACCCTAACCCTAACCCTAACCCTAACCCTAACCCTAACCCTAACCCTAACCCTAACCCTAACCCTAACCCTAACCCTAACCCTAACCCTAACCCTAACCCTAACCCTAACCCTAACCCTAACCCTAACCCTAACCCTAACCCTAACCCTAACCCTAACCCTAACCCTAACCCTAACCCTAACCCTAACCCTAACCCTAACCCTAACCCTAACCCTAACCCTAACCCTAACCCTAACCCTAACCCTAACCCTAACCCTAACCCTAACCCTAACCCTAACCCTAACCCTAACCCTAACCCTAACCCTAACCCTAACCCTAACCCTAACCCTAACCCTAACCCTAACCCTAACCCTAACCCTAACCCTAACCCTAACCCTAACCCTAACCCTAACCCTAACCCTAACCCTAACCCTAACCCTAACCCTAACCCTAACCCTAACCCTAACCCTAACCCTAACCCTAACCCTAACCCTAACCCTAACCCTAACCCTAACCCTAACCCTAACCCTAACCCTAACCCTAACCCTAACCCTAACCCTAACCCTAACCCTAACCCTAACCCTAACCCTAACCCTAACCCTAACCCTAACCCTAACCCTAACCCTAACCCTAACCCTAACCCTAACCCTAACCCTAACCCTAACCCTAACCCTAACCCTAACCCTAACCCTAACCCTAACCCTAACCCTAACCCTAACCCTAACCCTAACCCTAACCCTAACCCTAACCCTAACCCTAACCCTAACCCTAACCCTAACCCTAACCCTAACCCTAACCCTAACCCTAACCCTAACCCTAACCCTAACCCTAACCCTAACCCTAACCCTAACCCTAACCCTAACCCTAACCCTAACCCTAACCCTAACCCTAACCCTAACCCTAACCCTAACCCTAACCCTAACCCTAACCCTAACCCTAACCCTAACCCTAACCCTAACCCTAACCCTAACCCTAACCCTAACCCTAACCCTAACCCTAACCCTAACCCTAACCCTAACCCTAACCCTAACCCTAACCCTAACCCTAACCCTAACCCTAACCCTAACCCTAACCCTAACCCTAACCCTAACCCTAACCCTAACCCTAACCCTAACCCTAACCCTAACCCTAACCCTAACCCTAACCCTAACCCTAACCCTAACCCTAACCCTAACCCTAACCCTAACCCTAACCCTAACCCTAACCCTAACCCTAACCCTAACCCTAACCCTAACCCTAACCCTAACCCTAACCCTAACCCTAACCCTAACCCTAACCCTAACCCTAACCCTAACCCTAACCCTAACCCTAACCCTAACCCTAACCCTAACCCTAACCCTAACCCTAACCCTAACCCTAACCCTAACCCTAACCCTAACCCTAACCCTAACCCTAACCCTAACCCTAACCCTAACCCTAACCCTAACCCTAACCCTAACCCTAACCCTAACCCTAACCCTAACCCTAACCCTAACCCTAACCCTAACCCTAACCCTAACCCTAACCCTAACCCTAACCCTAACCCTAACCCTAACCCTAACCCTAACCCTAACCCTAACCCTAACCCTAACCCTAACCCTAACCCTAACCCTAACCCTAACCCTAACCCTAACCCTAACCCTAACCCTAACCCTAACCCTAACCCTAACCCTAACCCTAACCCTAACCCTAACCCTAACCCTAACCCTAACCCTAACCCTAACCCTAACCCTAACCCTAACCCTAACCCTAACCCTAACCCTAACCCTAACCCTAACCCTAACCCTAACCCTAACCCTAACCCTAACCCTAACCCTAACCCTAACCCTAACCCTAACCCTAACCCTAACCCTAACCCTAACCCTAACCCTAACCCTAACCCTAACCCTAACCCTAACCCTAACCCTAACCCTAACCCTAACCCTAACCCTAACCCTAACCCTAACCCTAACCCTAACCCTAACCCTAACCCTAACCCTAACCCTAACCCTAACCCTAACCCTAACCCTAACCCTAACCCTAACCCTAACCCTAACCCTAACCCTAACCCTAACCCTAACCCTAACCCTAACCCTAACCCTAACCCTAACCCTAACCCTAACCCTAACCCTAACCCTAACCCTAACCCTAACCCTAACCCTAACCCTAACCCTAACCCTAACCCTAACCCTAACCCTAACCCTAACCCTAACCCTAACCCTAACCCTAACCCTAACCCTAACCCTAACCCTAACCCTAACCCTAACCCTAACCCTAACCCTAACCCTAACCCTAACCCTAACCCTAACCCTAACCCTAACCCTAACCCTAACCCTAACCCTAACCCTAACCCTAACCCTAACCCTAACCCTAACCCTAACCCTAACCCTAACCCTAACCCTAACCCTAACCCTAACCCTAACCCTAACCCTAACCCTAACCCTAACCCTAACCCTAACCCTAACCCTAACCCTAACCCTAACCCTAACCCTAACCCTAACCCTAACCCTAACCCTAACCCTAACCCTAACCCTAACCCTAACCCTAACCCTAACCCTAACCCTAACCCTAACCCTAACCCTAACCCTAACCCTAACCCTAACCCTAACCCTAACCCTAACCCTAACCCTAACCCTAACCCTAACCCTAACCCTAACCCTAACCCTAACCCTAACCCTAACCCTAACCCTAACCCTAACCCTAACCCTAACCCTAACCCTAACCCTAACCCTAACCCTAACCCTAACCCTAACCCTAACCCTAACCCTAACCCTAACCCTAACCCTAACCCTAACCCTAACCCTAACCCTAACCCTAACCCTAACCCTAACCCTAACCCTAACCCTAACCCTAACCCTAACCCTAACCCTAACCCTAACCCTAACCCTAACCCTAACCCTAA